>NC_140346.1:26397068-26441225 GCF_963514085.1 Chelon labrosus | reverse complement strand
TGGAAGAACACACAATCTCTGTTTGCTTAGATGTGAATCAGATCTACGTAGCTACAGTAAAGGTATAAAACAGTGATTATGATGCAACAAAACACGCCGTCACACCATCAGATGTACCAGTGCAGCCGTAGCCAAATGTGGAAAGATATTTGCAGATTGTTGGATTTGTACGTGATTTATTCCTCTCTCATTGTTAAAGTGGCAGTGAAGCGGCGGACGAGACGATGAATGAGGTTCAGAGCCAGACGTGAGTCAGACTTCAGAACATTGTGATTTCATGAAGTGAAACCATAAACAGCCATTGTTTCATTTCCCGTCACGTCACACACAGTTACCTGCACGTACACGTTAGCATGGATACGGATATACAATGCTTGGCCAAAAAAAAAAAAAAAAAGTCGCCACCTGGATTTAACTGAGCAAATAGGTAGGAGCCTCCTATTGGGTAATTACTTCATGGGTGATTATCTGTCAGCTGGCAATTAGTTATTTAACCCCAACTGATGCAATGAGTAGCTTCTCATTTCTAAAACAACCATGTCTAAAGACACATCCTGTGGTCGTGGAAAAGATGTTAGTCTGTTTGAGAAGGGTCAAATCATTGGCATGCATCAAACAGAAAAAACATCTAAGGAGACTGAAGAAACTACTAAAACTGGGTTAAGAACTGTACAAGGCATTATTAAAAACTGGAAGGATAGTGGGGAACCATCGTCTTCCAGGAAGAAATGTGGTCCTTATTGATAGTGATCGGCGATCACTTAAACGTTTGGTGAAATCAAATGGAAGAAAAACAAGAGTAGAACTCAGGGCTATCTTTAATAGTGAAAGTAAGAACATTCCCACATGTACAATGTGAAGGGAACTCAAGGGATTGGGACTGAACAGCTGTGTAGCCTTAAGAAAACCACTAATCACTGAGGCTAACCGAAAAAGCTTTAATTTGCTAGGGAGCATAAAGATTGGACTCTGGAGCAATGGAAAAAGGTCATGTGGTCTGATGAGTCCAGATTTACCCTGTTCCAGAGTGATGGGGGCATCAGGGTAAGAAGAGAGGCAGATGAAGTGATGCACCCATCATGCCTAGTGTCTACTGTACAAGCCTGTGGGGGCAGTGCTATGATCTGGGGTTGCTGCAGTTGCTCAGGTCTAGGTTCAGCAACATTATGTGTCCAAAGAATGAGGTCAGCTGACTACCTGAATATACTGAATGACCAGGTTATTCCATCAATGGATCATATTCCAAGATGACAATGTCAGGATTCACGGGGCTCAGATTGTGAAAGAGTGGTTCAGGGAGCATGAGACATCATTTTCACACATTGATTGGCCACCACAGAGTCCAGACCTTAACCCCATTGAGAATCTTTGGGATGCGCTGGAGAAGGCTTTGTGCAGTGGTCAGACTCTCCCATCATCAATACAAGATCTTGGTGAAAAATGAATGCAACACTGGATGGAAATAAATCTGGTGACATTGCAGAAGCTTATCGAAACAATCCCTCAGAGAATGTGTGCTGTAATCAAAGCTAAAGGAGGTCCAACGAGAGTGTGTGACCTATTTTTTTTGGTGGCGACTTTTTTTTTGGCCAGGCAGTGTACGTTTCCAACTCCCAGTCTTGAATTGTTATGATTGCTCACAGCCCAGGATGAGTTTTTTCACTGTGAAACATTTAAACTGTTACTGGCTTATTGCATCCACCTAAACTTGACCTTCATCAACCAAACTAACTTTACCGTGAAGCTGGAGTCTGGCTCACGTCAGCAACAAACTCTCGGTCCTCACAAAGACAGAAGCTCCCACGTACATTGAGGACCGAACACTTACCAGCTCCTGTGACTCTTTAAGATTGTGACTCACCGCTCAATACCTGGAGGGAAAACTGTAAATCACTGAAGCAATTTCACCTTTATGTTGGTACGCTTCCTGATATAGCTGCAGTCAGCAGGAATATCTGGAGATTTTTCTGTGTTTTCTGCAGAATCAGGGCTGTTGTGTCATTTCTGTTGTCAAACAGTCGGTGATATTTATCCGTGCTTGTTTGCGATGTTGTTAATGGACTGCATCAGATACAGAAGCAAAGCCTCATTTAATCTAAAAATAACAGCTGTTGGTAAAGCACTGTGTCTCTGGGTTACTGATTAATTGATGACTAATTCATTGTATGATTTGGGCTCACCTCAAGGGCTTAATTGCATCCAGTATGGCAGACAAACATTCATTCATTCATTCATTCATTTATTTGGCTTGTCCTGTGAAGGGTTGCAAGGGAAGCTGTCACTGGACGAGAGACGGGGTACACCCTGGACACCTATGGCCAATTTAGAATCACCAATGAACCTAACCAGCATGTCTTTGGACGGTGGGAGGAAGCTGAAGTACCTGGAGAGAACCCACGCAGACACAGGGAGAACATGCAAACTCCACACAGAAAGGAACCAGTCGGCCCAGATTGGAACCTGGAACCTTCTTGCTGTGAGACATCAGCGCTAACCACCACACCGGTAGCCAAACAATTCTGCTTCTTCTTCTTCTTTTTTTTTTTTTTTTAACTCTCTTGAGTCCTACCCACACTGATGAAAAGGGCAGCCAGTGGCAGATCCACATCTGCCGCGGGGTCTCGCCCTTGTTGGTGGGCAGTCGGTGGTGAATCATCGGAGGGCGCCAGCTGCTTCCTGCGCTCTGTTTTGGTTCCTTTGTCTCTCCTCAGCAACCACAGCAACTGTGCTTGACAGCAGAGTCTGGAGACATCATTAAAGCAGCGGACGGAGCAGACTGACGCAGGAAAACTTTGCTCAAAACAAACTCTTTAGAGGGTAAATGTAAGGCAGCAGATAGGAGTATCTGCTCAAAGGGTGTGGTTAGCATGCTGGCTAAATGTTTGATGCTAAATCCTAAAGAAACACTTAATTTATTCATGTTCTTGCCTGTAGATTCTCATATTTATGCAAACGTCTTGACCATAAAGGTTAAGGAGCACCGGCAGATCTCAGACCACATGAATTATAAATGACCATTTGCAATTCTCTCTTTGACCCCTTTCAGCTTACAATGAGTTACAGCGATTCGCTTCAGTGAATGATAAGGCTGTGGATTATCTGAATAAATACGGTGCAGATTTTGAGAAGTCCCGCCCGTATTCTTCCAGTTAACTCGACCACACCAAGGCGTTGTCTGCCCACAACTCTCATGGATCTTAATTTATAAATGACTGCATTTGGCCGTCCTGCAGGATTTGATGATTTCTGTCAAAGCCAGGTCTTCAGCACATGAGTTTTCCAGATGAGTTCACAGCGCTGCAGCAAAATGAAGGATAAAAATATATAAACAGGACAATAACGCAGTAAGAGAATTACAAGTGCAGGTGCTACACACAGAACACAGTGGAAGGTTTGAGTGATAAAAGCAAGTGTAACAATAAGAGGAGGGATAATCTGTGAAGGCAGCCGCATCCAGCTTCCTAACAGCTGTTGTCCTCTTAACTCTTGCGAATAATCACGATCCTGCCATTGTTATTCCAAGCACTCAACGTTTACATGGTCTTTTATGGCTAAAAAGACTTTGATGAGCCCACGAGGACCTCGAATGCCTCTCCAAACATGTGTTAACATTTAAGAGCATTCACGCTTGTCAGTCATAAATTAGGGCTTTTGTTCTAAGGCTCACGAAACAGGGCTCAAATCCAAAACCAATGTGTGTCTATTTTATTTATTTTTTTCCTTACACCTTGTTTGTCTGGGGCTGGTGACCTGCTTCCTTTGCCAGGATGGAAATACAGATGAATGAGTTACTAATTAGATTAAAACATGCATCTTTAAAAATGGATTCTGGGTCACATTGGTCACAGTTGTAGGAGGAATAAACAGCTCGCTAAGTGCCATGTAGAGCTAGCATCAGATTGAAATTGTGTCACTGATTTTGGTTAAGGTACTTAAATGAACAGAGATCTGCTCTCGGTGAGTCTTAATTGTTCAGCTTTTATTGAAAATCTAAACAAGTTGCTGATGCACATGCACCTTTTAAAGTTAACGTCTTAAAGTCCGAATCACTGGCTTTGCTTTGATGTATGATCACAACAGCAAAATAAAAAAATAAAAAATGGATGTCTGGTGCAAATTCACCGAAATAAAATAAAAATAAAACAAATAAAACTAAACATATGTAAAGAAAATGTGAGCCAACAGCCTTCAGTGGTGTTATGCAGTTAACTAATGTAGAGGCATCTCAGATTCTGTAGATTCTATACAAATAATGCAAAAGTAAATAAATATTTGCAGAAATCTATCTAACCCATTAAAGTCATTTAACTGCCTTCTACGATTTCAGAAAAAATCAGCAAAGAATAAACAGACGTGCACATTTTTCTGAGGGTAAAAATCTATCCAGAGGAACCGGGAAGAGAGAAAACTGCTGCCTGTCGATGCAAAACATTTATGTTCTACAATTAGTGCATTTTACTCATCAGTGCTGCTTCTATTATTTAGAACAAACCGATGTCATACCTGCACATTTGCAATTTTCTTTACACAAATACTTACCAGAAGGTCTTTTAGTAGTCTTCTTTGCACACCATGCACATGTGTTACCATGTGCATGCTGTTGTGCACCAAGAAGAGGTATTAGAAAGCAAACACTCCAAGTTACCTTTAACAAAAACATTATCATTCATCCCTTGCAACTATATATATAATTTTAGCATCTTTCTGCCTATTGTTTCAGTTTTACAGCTTGCAACTTTACTCTTTTTCTTTTAGATAGAACCTCGCAGGTAAACACAGATGATTATAGTTTATTATTTAGCAGCTAAAAGGCTAAATATTCCTCTCTCGGGACGGTGGTGACCAAAACAGAGCAAAAACACATAATTCTAAATAATTAACATAGTTCTATCTCTTAAATTATGGTTGCTATGTCAACCTTGAAGATAATATGTTAGCATGGGACCAAAACTTCTCCGGAGTTACCTGTGAGAGAAACCACATCACTCCAGTGTCTGTAAACCTCATTCAGCTGTCCTAACCGCTAGTCCTGTGAAGTGTCATGGGGGGGGGGGGGCTGGAGCCTATCCCAGCTGTCATCGGGCAAGAGGCGGGGTACACCCTGGACAGGTCGGCCTGGATTCAAACCCAGAGCCTTCTTGCTGTGTGAAGCATCACTGCTAACCACCACACCACTGTGCTGCCCAATCTGAATACTGAATAGAAATTAAAATAAAGGATCCAGTACAAGCATTCAATGTCCTGAAGGTGTTTCTGTATCCTCAGCTGATCATAAATCTCTCTCATAATCAGGTGAGCTGCTGGTAATGACAGCACAGCCTCTGGTGAGATCTATATATAGACCTATAGCAGAGGAGACCAGTGAAGCATAGAGGACGAGAGACAATGTTCTCTCAGAGACGGCGAGTTATGCCCTCTCTCTCCTCTGAAGAACATAAAGGCACGTGAGGGCGCTCTGTTTTTCCTGTTCTCTCTCCACACCTGTAATAAATACAGGATATACCTTATGGTGCATATAATAAACTAAGTCACGATCGTTCTCACACACACACCTACTGTACTGTAACTCTCTTTGAATGCGTCCATCACCGCAAGGACAGGTCGTAAATATAGCGTTCCATCTGCTGTAACGATGGAAAGGACGAATCACACATTGTCAAAGATAAATGCACAAGAACACGCTGAAAACTGATTGAAGCACATGCAGATACGCACACACACACACACACACACACAGATTGTACAGCATGTCCTTGACGCCGTTCATTAGCTTTACAGCCCTGGGAATACGGCACAAGACAGGGTGAAGAGTGACGAAGGTGACTTTCCCAGACCTGCTCCGTCTGCTGGTCACTGCTGCTGTGTCTGAGGAGACTCTGCTTGCAGTGTTGTGGAGCTCTGCAGAGCCTTTGGTCCACACTAAGTGATTTGTCGCAGTTTTTCTTTCTTCTGTGTTTGTGCACACGAGCCTGGCCTGGATTTTTTAAGCCCGTGGGGAGGAGTTGCAGACTTCTAGTTCAAGAAACTAAAACTGTATATAACCGTCCCAAATGGCCAAGGTGAGTGTGGTGCGCTGTTAAACGGGGATGAGGGCATGCATCCTCACATGGTAGTTTCTCCTAGAGTGAAAGTTCAAACCAAAATTAACAAATAAATTAACAAATGGAAGGTGTGAAAGTTAATTTAAGCTCATTACAATTGTCTATATGAGCTAGCAACAATACAGAGACACATTTTGACGGCGTGTAATGTTATTAAATCACAATTACCAAAGATGAATCTGTCTATTGGGGTCAACCAATCAACATTCCTAGAGATTAAATGATAGTCAGATCCTAACACTCTGACTGTCTCTTTACACCAAATATTAGCTGTTAGAAAGCTCAATCAAAACAGATTATGCAGTCAAATAAATTCTATACAGAGTGAGAGCAACACATCAGATGTCAGGCCTATCAGGCACAACATCATGACTACCTTCCTAGTATTGTGCAGATTTCCCTTGTGCCTCTAACAAAAACAGTTGTGACTCATCAGAGAATGGACGTCGGCCTTCTGAGGTTGTCCTGTGGTGTCAGGCTGCATCCTGCTGGGGATGGCTGCTGCCATCAAGGAGTGTCATTGCTATGGGGTGGGGGTGCCTGGTCTGGTCTAGGTGGGTGCTACATGTCTAAGTAACATCCACATGAATGAATGCCAGGTCCAGAAGTTTCCCAGCGGAACAGTGAATTGTCACAAGAAGTTTTAAATGTTGTTTACTTCTCCTATCAGTGGTCATAATGTTGTGGCTGATCGGTGTAACTCTTTCATAACACTACTGACCAATCACTGCGTCTGTCAGATTTTATAAAAAAAACAAACCAAGCCTTTGTCTCGCCAGATTAACCACTATAAAAATGTTGATAATAATCTTTTTGTGCAGGTAAAACTCTGGTAAACACATTAGATCTATAGTGGACATTAACATATAGTTATTAACGTAGAGTTTTGGGTAATCATTTTCACAATTACATACTTTTTTCTCTTCTACAGTAGTACGGCTATAATTTGGATATCTTAAAACTTACGTACTTACTCTCTGTCTGAGCTCTTTTAACCTATGTCACAATAGTTCCACCAATCAACTTTGGGAGCACAGCTTACTACAGTTATGGCAAAAACCACATAAACAATAATAATAATAATAATAAAAAGAAGAAAAGAAATGAAACATTAAAGCACATTAATTTCATGCAATTCAAACGCTGGAAGATGTAAAGTTTCTGATCCATAATTTATTTGACACTGACACTGTTGATGAACAAGTACATATGGTGAAGCCTGGCGGCTCCTCTCTCATCAGACTGACATACAGTTGCACAACTAAACCAATGCTACACAGATAAGGGCGACACCAACGAGCTGAAAGTGTCCAGAAATGTGACTTCACATCATTGCACTGAATTCAGCTTTCATGCCATTAAAATAAAAAAATAATAATAAAACTTAAAAATCGTTGCTGCTGGGATCAGTTCCCCAAACATTTCCCATACTACAGGTGAAACTGAAACATGGACACCTGTGTTAATTCTTCTGAATCACTGGATCGGATTGGAATTCTATTATATAAGCCGTAATACTGCACACGAAGAAATTCCTTTTGTCTTTGCTGTATTTGTTTGAATATAGTGTAAACAGATGCACGTTATTACCTTCAGTCCAATAGTAGAAAAACATGAAACAGCGCAGAAAAGTTGTTTTTTGTTTAAGGCTGGAGATGCTCTGACAGATTACGTTAAGTGTTTATTTTTGTAACTGACATTTAATGTGTACTTCATGTACAGTACTCTGGTGTAGAAGCTGCCATTATGTTGTGAATGCTAAAAAAAACAAAAACGCTTTGTTTGGTCACTTAACTTTGAAAAGGAAGAACTTTCGTGTCAGTTTTACATTGAATCAAGGCAAAAATATGACAAGAAGATTTTTTTCTTTAACAGGTTTTGACGTCTCTCACTTAAAGGGGAACTACTGTTTTTTACAACCTGGACCTTATTTCTGGGATAAAATACGGTCGTTTACTCACCCATATAACTTTTGTGTAATTCAGTTTCCTTCAGGAGATAAGTAGATCCACGTATATCCATATAGTGGGAGTGACTGGGGCACCGAAATGCAGCCTCTGAATAACGCATTATCTGCCGTGAAACTCGTTCATTTCACCAATATTTTGTTATGATACGCTAGTGCTATTCCCTGTTGAGTCCAGAGTTAGCTGTTATCATCATCCGGGGTCTGTAGATTGACCTACAGACCCCAGATGATGTCTTCTGACCTGGATAATGTCATCTCTGAGCGCCGTGCGCACCCGTGACAGTCGGCTTGTTTACCTGTAATTTGGTACTGCTAGTTTTTTACAACATGGCTGAATATTTTTCCGATTCTGAGGTTGTGGACAAACCATAGCAGTCACTCTACATGGATATAGGCTGATCTAATTATCTCCCGAAGGAATACAAATGACACAAAAGTTATATGGGTATAACAGCTATGAGTAAATAACCGTATTTTATGACAGAAATAAGGTCCAGGTTGTAAAAAACAGTAGTTCCCCTTTAACATTAGGACTCCAGAAAGAATATGGCAAACATTGGCAAAATTGTCAGTTACATTTTCATTAAAAATAATTTTTAAAAAAAGCAACATGCTACGAATTTTTAAAAATCAATTTGAAATAAATCATTAAAAAAAAAGTACTGGAGATGGTTTTGTGCATATATCCAGTAAATTATTTCCTCATCACCTTACATGTTTCCCACAAACAATATTAGCGGAGGAATGTACAAATCCTGATTTAGGGAAACCAAATGTTAGATCTGAAGACTGTTGTCTGATAATGAGAGAAAACAACAGCGTATACTGCATTGTTCAGTTTAAGTTAGAAGACTTCTGTGTGCAACAGGAATGTAAACACCATTAGATCAACTAGCCCGTTTAGCATGTCGTCTGGTTTTAGGTTTAGATACGGTCTTAGTAAAGGTCATCACGACTTTTTAGGCAAATAAAAATCCTTCAGCATGCACAACATGTCTCATTAATTACAGGCAAATGTGTGGACTCGCATTTTAAAAAAAATAATAATAAAAATGTGTCTGCTTCACGATGTAGTGGACATTAGTCCAATTTTTTTTTAATGCCGAGAGAAAGCAGTATTACACCAAATCACAGCCAGTACGTAACTTAAATTCATTTGCTGAAAGAAAAATAAAAAATTAAAACATGGCTCACATTATAAAAGAAAGACACTTGCACTCGAAGCCTTCTTGCGGTCACAGTTTGCAAGCTGAGGTAAGGCTTCGTTATTTCCTTCAAAACACACAAACGTAATGACGAAGACATTTCCATCGAGCATTACAAATGTTTCACGCTCCTACTCTTCATTCTCTTATTGCCCTCCTGCTCTTTTTCTTTTTCTTTTTTCCATAACCCAAACTGGGATATCTGCTCTTGGTCCAGTTGGATGTTCATGCAGACTGAAGGCAAAGACTAGTAGCAACACGCAGCCATGCAGGTGGTGGTCTGTTTAAATAATTCCTCTTAAATATTCAAGAGTGTTTTTCTAGGCATCATAAATGATTCCTGGCGCAGAAGAAAAAAATATTCAAGTTCTTCTATAGTTTTTCTCATAAGGTCCATCTGGTCTTTCAGTTTATTGGTCCAACACTTGAGTTTCAATATTTACTGGATGGATTGGCGTGAAATCTGGTACCAAAACTCATGGTCTGCCGAAGCTGGATCCTAAAGATGCTGGTGATCCCCTTACCTTTCATACAGAGCCACTGGGAGGACAAACGTCTTCTTCTAATGACCAAATTGTCGTCCACCTCAGCTAGCGAAACCCGTTAACATGCTAACATTAGCATGCGGTGCAGCTGTGCTGTCAAACTGAGTGGCAATAGGGAACTGGAATGCAAGTAACTCTATATTTAAAGTCACTTTAAAAACTGCATTAGAAAATCAAAGTTAATTTGGTCGCCAAAAGATAAAACCTTTAGATTTAGCCACAGCAGTGAAGCAGTTTCTCCTTTTTCATTCAACAAACTGTTTGCTGTCAAGACAACCATGGCTTCAGACTGTGTGTTTCATCTTCTCCATTGATCTTGTTCGTGTTAACATGCCATCTCGTAGAAGCTTTTACCCCAAACATCTACAGCTGCCAATGGCTTTGGATTTCCTTCTGTCAGGCCAGAAGAAATCTCTGGAGGAGCTTCCTCCTTCCGCTGAGCCGAACTCCTCAGAAGTACAAGTCACTTCCTGACACTGAGGATGGTCATCTGTAGACACTCCTCCTTCAAAGCCACCAGCTCGGTCTTGTAGCTGCTAGTCTTGCCACCATCGGTATACACGCAAGGCTGTTTCTTCGCTGACAGCGGCGTTTCCATGGTTACTGAGCCAGCATTGAGCATGTCGGCGTGCGACGGCGAGGACAAGCCGCGCCTGCAGCAAGCCGCGGACAGTAAAGCTGAGAGGGCTTGGCCGACGTCGTGCCTGGCGCCCTCGTTGACGAAACAGTACAGAATAGGGTCGGCCACGCAGTTCAGGCTGGTCAGCGCCAACGACACGTGGTACGCCGCAAACATGGTCTCCTCTGAGCCGCAGTCACACGGCTTCTTCAGAAACATGACGCTACGCACCAGGAGGAGGATGTGGTACGGGCCAAAGCATAACAAAACGATCAGGATCAAACTCAAAGCCAGCCTCTGAATTTTGGCCTTTTCTTGGCGCTCCGTTGAGACGTTGCAACGCACCGCTACAAGGATCCCTCTGTAGGCCACCAGCATGGCTGTCCATGGAGCAAGGAAGCCAAGAAACGTCCGGTAGAGGTTCATCCCTGCCACCCAGTCCTGCATGGGATACTTTTCAAAGCAGAAAGTGTGGTTGAACCGATCCTGGAAGAGCTCATCATGGAAGAGAGGAGCGGAGTTGGCAACAATCTCAATGATCCACACCACGACACTGACCAGGACAGCTGCAGGAAGGAGGGGAAAGAAGAGGTCAGAGAGGCAACTCCCATTCCTTTAGCTTGAGTCTGATACATTTAAAGAAAACATGAGGTTCTTGGTAATACAGGCATCTAGGTACCATTCATTTCACCAAACAGTAAAGCCTTAACACTGTTTCTTCTGGGCTGAAGACTTCTATCCAAAATGTTTTTTTAAATTTGTTAAAAACAATTTATTCATTCCCTTTATGTTGTATTTTAGTCTGGAGCCTCGTTAAAAAAATGTGTTTGAGGTATATTTTAGTAAAACATATGAAATGATCAGACTTCCTCCTTGTGTTGTTATTTTTAATTTTTCTTACACGGAAATGGTTTTATCTCTACACAATCGATATTTCCTGTTATGTCACTTAATGTAAGCTTTAAAGCCGCACATCTCCTCCACTTTCAGCAAGAGCAGAGTCTGAGAGACTGCTGTAAATATCAAAGGTAATCTCTTAATGATATAAAAACAGGATGGCATGCTGCAGATCATGTGTCAGATTTAAAATGACTTCATCTCTCGTTACGTTTTATTTCCATATTGCTCCATCTGAAGGGTTAAAGCACTCAGAGTCAGGTCCAACGTACCCGTTTTGATTCGTCGAACCTTAGCGAAGCGCATGGGGTACGCCACGGCCAGGTACCTGTCCAGTGATATGCAGCACAGGAAGGCGATGCTGACGTAGATGTTAGTGTAGAAGATGAAGCCGAACAGCTTGCAGCTCTCCTGACCGTGGATCCAGTCATCGTGCTGCAGGAAGTAGTCGATCCACAGAGGGAGGGTGGTAATGTAGAGGAGGTCGGCCACTGACAGATTGATCAGGTAGATGCCCAGCTCATTGCGTTGACGCACCTGGAGGAATGTGGGAAGATGATGGAGGGAGGGATTAAGGGAGTAAAGTAGAGGAAAGCATTAAATAGTTAATGAAAAGATAATAATCTTAACAATGGGTCCTGTATTGTTTTTTTGCAAATCTTTTAAATGTTGAGAGAGAAAGAATAAATTGCAAAAAGAGGTATACTCCGATCTGTCACAACATGACAGGAGAAGTAAATAACATTGACCATCTTGTGACGATTCAATGCTTTGCTGGGAAACATTTGGACCTAGACCATAACTTGGACCTAAAGTAGACACATCACTGCATCTCAAGGACCTAAGTTAGGACAGATATTTTGGAGGCAGGAGTTCAGAGTCTTGCTTGGATCAATGGATTCGAAGTGCAGAGTGCTAACCCTAGGAGTGAAGCTGATGACTCTCTGTAGTGCTCTTAACGCTACCAAGCACTCAGAAGCGGTTGATTTTACAGTAATGCACCTCTGACACAACACTCTCAGCACAACAACACTGAGAGTCGACACAAAGTAAATTACGCAAAGTCTAAAACGCGGCCCTGATGCCGGGACGGAAGATAAACAACGATCTAACACTGAAATACTGCTCACTTTTAATGACATGTGTTGAAAAATATGAGTCAGTGAACTCGACCGAATGAAAAGTCAATAACAATTCCTCTTTCCGTTGCCAAAGCAAACTGACAGTCTGTGGGAAACGTTGGAAATGTTTGACGCTGTATGGGAAAATATCCCAAGGGCCGTGCTGACTGTGTCTAGCAGGCAGCGTTGGACATGTTACTGAGGAAATGTAATGTAACTGACAGACATCATTCTCCACTAATGCATGCTCCCCTTAGGTAAACTTGGTCTGTTGGTTTTATGGAGTGCTTGTTGTTTTTCAGTGGAGATGTGGGTCTGCGCCAAAAAGCAAACCAAAAACTAAAATGTCTTCAAGGTGAAACTCAGCAGAATCCCTAATCTGAATCTGTGCTGACTTCATCAAGTCTAAGAACAAAAACGTATAAGACTGACATTGGAATGATTAATATTCCTGATACCTGAAGTGCCTCAGTACCAAAGAAGAAGACAATGCAGCTTTCAACATCTAACATGACATGTTCGGAGTCTAGGTTGAAAATAATTTTTTACCTTGAAGCTTGTGGACGGATGCAGACACCATATTCCATTTATACTACAATTTCAGGGTATGCATTTGCTCCACATACATCAACTACAAGTGCTGAAAACCACATGAACCCACACTTTCCCTGGCTCGTTTATGTGTATGTGGATGTACACGATTGGTTAAGCCTGATGCCACATGACCAAGCCCACCTTGCAGGTGCCCCTATTGGCTTATATGTATATGTGCATGTAAGTGACTGGTTGTTTCCATTCCTGTTCACGTCCTATGTCCTTTCCAGTGTGTTTCTTGTTGACCCTGATGAAGGTACCATGGCGACGCAGAACGCAAGAGCTGTGATTGGTCCGCCTGGTAGTAGCATATTTACGCTTTAGTATTTCTGGCTGCTTCTCCATCTCTGCAATTTTCTGATTGATTGTTTGGGATCAATGAAGATGGAACACAGAGGAAAGGTTAACTGAGGAGGTTCGGAGATACAAACGTTTGTATGACTCGTCTTTGGCGATATGTCGGCAAAATTTCGGCGGACGTTTCAGTTGGTGTTGTTGAAAGTGAAGCAGAAAGTAGTTGAGGTTCCACAGTACTATAAAAGCGCCTTTAAGGCTCATTTAAGGTACTGCGGGACATAGATGCCGTAACCTACACACATAGCCTAGGCTATGCTCGTCAGTCTGGCCTGCTCTGTAAAAACAAACACTAGTCGGCGTTGTGTCTTTTTTGCCAGTCAGGTAAATTTTTGTTTCTACTTCCTGCTTCACTTTCAACTGAAAATTTTGCCGAAATCTTGCAGAAGACGAGTCATACAAATGTTTTTATCTCCGAACTTCCTCGGTTAACCTTTCCTCGATGTGTTCCATCTTTATTGAACTAAAACAATCAATTCGAAAACTGTGGAGATGGAGAAGCAGCCGGAAATACTAAAGTGGAAACACACTACTACCAAGAAGACCAATCACAGCTCTTGTGGTCTGCGTCGTCGTGCAGCTAAGTTACATTTCTGGGGAGGTGCACGTCAGGCTATGGCATTAGGGCCTGCGTAGGGTCTGGGCTGTCGCAACAGCTAGGGCGTCAGATTGACGCAGAAGCCCACACATCGACCTTTCTATAATTTCTTTTCTTCCTCCCTGCAACTTGGTAGCGAGTGAAGTCGTGCCAGAAATACAACTTTTTCCACAACTACCAAAAGCTATCCAAAGAGTTTGATGAATTGCCTCTCTTATCAAACACAAAAAAGCACAGTGCTGTACCCCTTGTTGATGTTTCTGAAGGCTTGTAGCTTTTTTAACTGCAGCAGTAAAGTACATCAGCTACTTACAGAGTGTGGTGTGAAACTTCCTGACATGCACCCAAAAGATATATCCCAAACAAGCGTTCACAGACTTTGGGCTGACCACGTATACCCTTGCAGATTCGGGCAGATAACGACATTTAATCCATGCAAACACACCTATGTTGAAATCCTGAATTGTCCTTACAGCTGTGTATTAGTGTGTCCGACTCACCTGCATGTAGGCAGCCCACAGGGCCATGCAGTTAGTGGGCAGCCCCAGAACGATGACTATGATGTAGAGCGTGGGCTGGAAGAACTGATCCACCTTACTGTCCACATCACAGAAGGAGATGTTGCACATTGTCCTGTGTGAGACTCTCTGAGTGTGCGTCCGTGTGTGTGTGTGTGTGTGTGTGTGTGCAGGCGTGGGATGTGTGTTCTGCTACTCTCAGCTCTGTGTTTTTCCCTCCTGTAGTTTCACCATATTCCAGCTCCAGCAGTTTGACGGTGACCTGCTGACTCTGGCGTCTTGCTCAGCTACCACACGGCCGTCCGACGGGGTGCGACAGAAGAAAACAGGGCCATTATTTCCAGGGTATTTCATGATTCCTGCTCCTTAACACACTGTCCTTCTCACCCAGAAGCCTCAACATGCCATAATCCTCTCTCATGCTCCCCCTTGTTCCTCGGTGTGGAGTAAAAGACGAGAAGAAAGGAAGGAGCGGGGAATAAAATGTGGTGAAATGAAAAGCTGCCTTATCGACGCCTTGCCAGGCCTCCTGCACTTGGACAAGACCTCATCAATCTTTTAAGAGATTAGAAGTCTGCCAGGTCTGTGAAAGGGATGAGGCTGAACATCGGTGTGTGTGTGTGTGTGTATATGTGTGTGTGTGGTTGCGTGTCAAGGTCCCGATGACACAGAAAAACTCCTCTGGGATACTTGCATTAAAACACATAAATGACATTAGAGAGCTTCAGCACTCTGGCGGTGACAGGCCATCCTTTCACTGTGAACTCCTGAATATCTGTAAGAGAGAGACACAGAGGAAGAGAGTTAGTATTCATTTATAATGCTTTAAGATTAAAACATCCCAAAAACTGCCTTATTTACTTTGCTTAATGTATCATAAAACTGATAAAACTATTAAACTGACAAATAAGGACGTGTTCAGTCCTGAAAAACACTCAAACGCTAGGGGTAAAAATGTAAGAAATTATAAACAGAAATTCAGATTTAATCAAAAAATGCAACAGAGCTGCTTCGAGCTTCTCAATCAAACCATAGACCATTAGATCGCTCTGTCTTGTGCATCATTTTATGCATATTATGCTGACAGTTTTGGTATCTTGTTGAAATGTGTGGCTGCACAGCATTAGTTTGTAATGACTGTTGCTAAGTCTTCAACTAAACATTATGCTGTTTGTGCAGTAATTTACATTCTCCAGTTCCCGTACTGGTCAGGAACGCAGAAAGCATACTTTCTGCTTAAATCACAGGAATACAACTTTGTGTTTCAGGCTGATTTTATGGGTTTATTTGCTGTTTTTAGGAAGAAAAGACATAGCATGATACAGACAAGGCTGATGGAGATGGAAAAAAAGAGGAACAGGCAGAAACAAGTACAGTGAGGCAGCAGGAATTTATCTGGGTGACATTCATACAGAGACTCTAACAACTGGTATCATAACAAAGAACACGCTGACACTCTGCACAGGCACAGGAAGACCTTGCATCGTGAGCAGACAGAGTCCAGGACATATGATAAACATTATGTAAGCTTTCATAAAAACACAACCTCAATATTCAGGTATAGTAGAGAGAGATCACTTAAGTTCAGCGTCTGTTTTTACATCTTGCATCGGTTCCATTTTTATTTTTTTTTGCATGTGATTAATATGAGTCCGAGTTTGCTTTCAGTCACTTAAACACTGGCTTCCTGCAGAATTTATGTACATTTCCTCTTCATTCCTCTTAGTAAATGTGAAGGTTTTTCAGTCTGAAGAGCCAACTGGATGTTCAGGGAAATGTTTCGGTCTATAACGCAACAGAAGCTGCATTTGTTTTTTTGTGTTTTATCATCGTAAAGCTGCATTGCAGGACATTTGCATATAATTAAATATCCATTGCATTCTAAACCTTGGCAAACAAGTTCATGCAATGCTGATAAAGGTCTGTGGTGATATTCTCGTGCTGGTGCACCAATAGTGATGTGTTTATGTGTGTTTTAAGATGGGACAGAGCACACCAACACAGACAGAAAAGCCTACTGCAACTAGGAGGAAGGCGGAGCCAATGGAGAAACAATGGTCATGAATGTAACCAAGGTTCTATGAATTCAGGCTCAGAATCTAAAAAGTTTCTGGAAAGGTTTCTGACGCTTGACCTAAAAAAACAAATGCAGGGAATGCTGAGGGAATGCAGATTACATGCATGCATCCAGAGCAGGAGTCAACAGTGTGATTGTGTGATTACTCTTACTAGGAGACAAAAGTGCTGTACTATGGCTTTAACTATGGTTAAAAAAAAAATTGTTGGCATTGACAGAATGTCTTTCACAGAAGGGCATTTTGAAAAACACACAGGATCGCCAGGCTGAGTTCATACTGTCTGGTAGAAGGTCAATATAAGAAATCTACATCCTCTGGGGCTTAAACTGTAATGTGTCCATTATATTTTTGTATAAAATCAGGAATCTTGTCAAGTTCCTCTGGGAACCAGGAACATATCCCAAACTCCCCACAAACTCACTTATCCTTGATAACTAAGAAGCAGGTTAGCTCCTTTCTGAAGAAATTAAAAATGCATGCCAAGTTCAGTTCCTGGTTAAAAGTCCACGAAGAAACATCAGGGGTGTCCATAAAATATTTAACAGTTTAAGGATTTGCGAAGGAAACGGCTTTAGTGACAGATAATGCCAGTTACGTCATGGTGTGGACAGAGATTTTGGATGGAGATGAGTGTAGACATTTCACCAGTAATCTTTGTTGGGTAAACATCCGTTCTGATAAGGTCAACCACTCTAATCTGTTGTCTCCACCACGACACAGGGTGGTTCATTTGGTTGATTGTCTTTATACGTACAGTATGTGTCGTGTTGGAATTGAATTGTCTTGTTTTTGCTTTAAATCCCTTAAAGCTCCACCGGTGGGATTCCACAACAGTGTCACAGTTGACTGTGAAAACGTTTTGTTTTCAGTCTCCAGTGAGGCTTCACTCCTTTTCCGTATAAGGACAATAATTTTTGCTTTCGGTTGATGTTGTTGATTCCAAAGCGGAGAAACTCCGTCCAACAGCTCTGGTGCAAGTAAACGTTTGACTTAGATTGTGACATTAGGGTCTGTGAAGGTTCTCAGACTTGTTTCTTTCTGGTTTCGATTAGTAAACTGAATTTAAAAAACCTCATTTTCACTTTAAAATGCATAACTGCTGCAGAGGTAAACTGATGTAAAGAGGAAACTGTTCATTTCACTTACAGTAAATTATGAGGTGTTGGTCTTGTCTTGTCCAGATGTAATACAGTACATTTTAGGGAAACACACAGATACTAAAGATACAGCTGAATCAGTAGTCAATTCAGAAAAAGGAATCCAACCGTGACCCTTTGTGGCCGCCATACAGTTTAACAAGTGGAGGAAGTAATCAGATTCTTTACGATTAGGCTCAAAATAAAAAATATTTTCCACTGTAGGTCAAAGTCGTGCATGAAGTGTATTGGAGATACTATAGCAGAAGTAACAGGGCTTTTAGTGACAGTAAACAACCGTTTTGGAAAGGAAAGACAAAATGAAGCATGAATGAAATGACAGACAAAAGCTTTTAAAAATTAAAAAGATGGAAGGAAAGGAAAAAGAAGATATAGTTAAAAGGTGAATGGAAATAAAGTCATTTAATGTTTTTAACCACTACATCTCTCAAACACCGTTGGAGCTGCCTAGAATTATTTGTCCTTCATGCTGCAGTCACAGTGCTCGACAATCAAAGAGCTGCGATCACATCTGTCACCACGAGCACCGCAGCGAGTCTTCACTTCCTCATTAGATAACACAGCGGGGCTACATGCCAGTGACAAGCCACTGCCAGCCAACCTTATCGCTTCTTAAACTCTGCTCTCAGCGTGTGGAGGGGCGGAAGGCATTCTGGCCTCACGTCAAACTGCTTTCTGACTGAGTTAAAACCACATCAGACTAAAGCGTGACTACAGCGGAGGAGCTGGCTGGAGTATCGTGTCTGGCTAAGCGGCACTTTGTCTGGCCTCATTTACCTAAGCATTATGACTAACTCAAAGTGACATGGGTTTGGTTCCCAGTGTGCAACAAGTTATCACTCGTGTTATCTTTGTCCGCCCCATTGCAAGAAATGTGGTTTGTTCTGTCAATTCCAGATATTAATCACGCTGCGTTTGCATGCGATGGGAACACACTCAGGCCTCTGCAGATGTTTGTCTTTCTGGGAGGTTTCTTGATGCTGCCTGTTTCTGACACACAGCTGAACAGAGTCAGGACAGTGCTCTACTATCCACCTGTTACACGCCTGCAGAGCTCAGTGGCTGTACAGACTCTCTCGGACTAAAGAAGACGTCAGCATTAATTGAACTGGATAAATAGTTTCTAGTTGTATTGTTGCTGCTGCTCTTTTAATTGCTCAGATGATTTCCTTATCTTCCCTGTCAACATGCATTACAAGAATGTGTGCTGACTCCACACAGAGGTTTCACATTATTCCACTGATGGACAGAAACAAATGCACAGAGAAAAAAAGTGTTTTATGAAGAAGACGATGCTTTCAACACACCAAGAGAGACAGAGTCCCGTCCCGTGGACCACCTTGGATGCACAATGTACAGTAATAGCAGAGAGAAATAATAGTTTGATGTCATTCATTATATTTTGTCTAACCAAGATTGAACAGATTGAGAAAACAAGATCTCAACCAGTATTGTTTTTTTTTTTTTTTGTACCAATCTGTAAATGTTTATTTCTGCCTAAAGTTGGAACCAGCCTCAAATGGTAGTTTCACACAAAACTATATGGTACTTTACTATTTTTACATCAAACTATGACTTTCCTAGTCTGGAGTAACCAGATTTAGTTCTTATCAGAATATGAGTTTCATTATGGGGCTCTGTATTTACAATACAGCCTTAACCTTTGTCCCCAAGAAGTTTTAGCCCCATTCACAACTTGAGACTGGAGCCTCTGACTAGTAATGGGTCGTAGAGCAACAGTCCCCCCCTCAACGACAGGTAAGTATCTAGTCGTTAATGGACACCAATCGTGCCAGTTGCTGGTCGTTAACAGAAACAAGTCAAGTAAGTTTCTGATGGGTTACACCCACAGATGTTCCTATTTAAACCTCAACTCCCCACCAGTCCAATAGAACTGAAGAAGATACTTGGATGAGTGTCGAAACGTCTTCTCTAAAACCTCTACAAGTCCAGTTGCCTTTGTTTAACTTTTTTTGGATACATTATGGGGCGTGTTTCAACTGATACAGATAAAACAAAAAGACTCTACGCCCAACTAGATCGTCCTCCAACACATCAGAGCCATTTTGTTACAAACACCATCCACTCCACAGCTCTCAGATGACGTATACGACTACATTTCTCTTACTCTTCTGTCCATCCCCTCATAAAGCCATCTCAAACGATTTGATCGGTCCAGCAAATCTTTGCACGGGACAGTCTAGCTACTCCTGACGAACTTTTTGATGCAAATACTTCTGCCTCCAGGCATAGAGGAACTTGGCCTCTCTATGCCAATTGTTTCAGTGAGCAACAGTGAATGTAAACTAAAACGTTTGTTAGTGTTTAGAGGAGAAACTCCAGAACCTCTCCAATAAATCATATGAGATCACCAAACACACAAATGAAAAAAGTACCTTTATTATTTTACAACTTCCCCTGCACTTCTAACAGAGTTTCAAAATCTAATACGTTAGATTTGTTGCCAAAGATCCTTTATTGCAACCATTGCCTACGATGGCCTAACAGCTTTATCGTCACCTTAAACATCAACACCTCAGAACGTATACCCACACTGAAGGCATGGATCATCCTCACTCTTGTCACAGTGCCTCCATACAGATCCTTGCTGCAGGGCTGGGACTTCTTCATGCTTCAGTCAATTTAAACCTACGCATCCGTTCTACAGTGTGTGTGCTTTGAAGGCTTAGTTCCTGCCAGCAGTGTTCACCAGAAACCAAAACCTTCAGGGTGACAGTGTGCTTCATGGAAGAAGCTCAAATTTAGATTTCTCTGTTAAAGTATGGAAATTTGCAGATGAGGACGAAGCTTCGCCTTCATCTTAGTTCAACAGTTTTAACGCGGTAACACTGTCCCACGGTAGATGCCGTAACCTACGTGCATAACCTACGTACATAGCCTATGCTGGTGCAAGTCATTTATGCTCATCAGTCTGGCTCACTCTATGAAAACGCTGAAATTTCATTGAAGACGAGTCATAGAAATGTTTGTATCTCAGCCTCCTCATTTAACCTTTCCTCTGTGTGTTCCATCTTCATTGATCCAAATAAATCAATTAGAAAATTGGCGAAGATGGAGAAGCAGCCGGAAATACTACAGCGGAAACACGCTACTATCCAGTGGACCAGTCACAGCTCTTGCAGTCTGCGTCGCCACGGCGCCTAGTTTCATTTCATAGCTATGGCGTCAACTTACACAGTGTGTCAGATAGAGTTGACTTGCAGAACGTGTAACATTTTACACATGGATCTTAATTACAGACTTTTTTTTCTTTAATTTTCTTGTCTTTTATTCTTTTCCGCGAGTCCCATTGTGCAGTCTTGGATTTATTAAAGTGTTTATTTGCACAAGATGTTCTGTATCCTTATGTAAAACATGTGAAAATGCGGTTCAAAGAAAGAGTTCTGCAGAGACGTGACGTGACTGAAGGTTGGAGGCCACAGGTCACAGCTGGAAAGAGGCTCAAGAGGTTTATTAGTAATTAGGAATTTGCAAAGTGTGTGCGTGCATGTGTGTGTGTGTGTGTATGTACAATGAAGGCCTCTATCAACCCGTTCTCCGCTGTCGGGGGCAACAACGTCTGATCTGCTGCCAGAGGAGATTAGGTCAAGGCAGGCGTACATGCTGGTAGTAACGCACACACACACGGTCATGTTTCCATCACTTCAGAGGACACTACAGTGACTTGTGACCCTAAACCTGAGCCCCTAACCTCAATCTAAACCAACCTTAACATTTTACCAAGCCTTCATCCTTAGATTTGAGATTTATGTGATGTGGGGTTACTTTCTGTCCCCAAAATGAAATCAAATCCTCGCAATGTGATGGTAGAAACAGATTTACATGCCTACATGAAGCAAATGACTCTGTTGTGGGACTGGATATGATGGATCTTTATTGTTTCTCGTGCCGTTTCCCTACAACACTCCCTCGTTATTGTTCACACTTCTTGCTCTCATGGTCTTTGTCCGTCTAACTTGTCCACGCTAAAATTCTTGGAGTAACAATAAACAGGATAATACGGAGATATGGCGCTCAAGCCAAACAGCCAGAGATACTTGGACAGCATTTTGAAAGTATAGCGTGTCATGCTCTCTTTTAAGACACCATCAGACTGAGCTAAGATTTCAGAACAGTTCCTGTTGATAAAATCATCATGTTATTCTGGAGACCACTGGGTCAGTTCTGTATTGTAGGCGTTCGGTAGTCTGAGCCAAATTTTCTGATGTGAGATATCAACAAGACTCCACAGTGTGACAATAAAACTTTTCAAGAACTTGCAGGAGTTCTTAAAAAAAGTTCTAGTAAAACTGCAAACGTATCGTTAGCTGATCCTTTTGTTGGAAATTCTCCCGTGCGTTGCTGATCTTTACATAAAGGAGTGTCATTTTAAAGAGAGGAGAGCATAATGCATGTCATTAGGAATCCAAAACATTTAATAAGTAATATTCAGATCAGCTGCATGTCCCTGTAATTGGTTTTGTAAATTGTTCTGTCTGTGCAGGAACCCTTGAGACTGTGGAGCCAAGAGGGAAGACGACACAAACAAGGACCTGACCCGTATCTTAGAAAACGGAATCACCGGGGTCAGTTAGACTGCCTCTCTGTGTGTGTGTGTGTGCACTTGTACAGTTATCTGTCTGAGGACCAGAGTTTTACACCATTGGAGTGAGGACATTTCTGAAAATTCAGGACATTTTGGCCGGTCCTTACTTCTTTACAAGAGTGTTAAGACTTTGTTTTAGGGTGAAGGTTACAATTAGGTTATGGTAATGGTAAGGGGCTAGGGAATGCATTATGCAATGAATGTCCTCACTATGATAGCTGTACAAACGCGCGCGCGTGTGTGTGTGTGTGTGTGTGTGTGTGTGTGTGTGTGTGTGTCTGTGTGTGTGTGTCTGTGTGTTTCCGACCTTCAGAGCGAAGACATTTGAGGAACGTGAGCTCTCGTTTTTCCACCTGTTTCAAGGTTAACTCAGGTTGATTCTGGTTCATTTTATCAACATCAGTCTGCCTTTATCTCAATCTGCTCTGATAATAATATTACACAAACCTAAGTACCGGCTTAAGTGTGGAAACACGATGACTTTGACAAAGCAAAGTCCAAGAATAGCGTCTGAGCAGATGATTTACTTCTTCTCCTTCTTTTTGGAGGTAGTGCTATCCAAATATTTGTATAAAACCTGTTTTATCGACCTGTGTCTCTTCCCCTGATTCTTCCTTTTGGCGTTGTCATAATTTCTCAAACTCGGGAGCAGCTGTTGAAAACCAGATCACGTATTCTTTTCAGGTTTTATTTAGGTGTTAAACTAGGGCTACGTTTAGGCAGCGGGGACTCTGAGGTGTAGAAACCTGTGGCAGCGACAGTGGCAGTAACCTCGTGGCCGTTTGCCAAACGTTCCTGTTGACGGTCAAACAGTGGAAGCAGGAAGGCGGTAATGCTACACTATTAAACATGTCAACACATCTCTGGCACTTAACAAAACAACTCACACCCACTAACAAGATCCCACTACTGCCAGCATTCAGATCTCAAACCACAGGAAGCAGGTATGAGCAACACTACAGCCAGGTACCTGCGCAACATTTACAATAGACACAGAGTTCCCAGAAGAGTCACATCTGTTTTCTTATTACAATCCATGAACAGCTCAGTTCAGAGGATGTTTGATTTATCAAAGCTGTTGATCACATTATTATTATTTTCAGCTTTGTAGCTCATTACTAGTGTCAGTGGCATTTGAGAGTCGAACCCAACGCCACATCTTCATTTTCTGTCGCTCAAGCTACAGACCCCAACTACAACTCAAACATTTTCTTTGCTATATTTATCTAAACACAAACGGTCTAAAAACAAATAAACGGGACACGAGTTAATGTCTAGTTTATTCGACGTGAACGGCTGTGATAAAATCCTTACTCTCCCTTTGAGTTTTCAAAGTCACTTTCCAGCTGCGTGAGAAACAACGAGGGTCGGAGAGTCTGAGCTGCAGCCAAGTTGTCGCAAGACAAACGGACATCTGAGGTCGGCTGGGTCAACATGGATCCTTGCCCTGCTCAGTGTCGGCCCACCCATGTTCCTGTGTTCCTGACCCCAACTTCCCATCATTTATAAAGATTATGACTCTGTGTTTTTTTTTTTTTTCTTCTGGTATGCGCTCAGGTTCAGTAAGTTCATGATTATCTTTCGTGCACTGTGTTCTCAGCCTTTAACACCTGATCACCCTATTGATCAGTCCACAGACTAATCTCATTATTGATGATTTGTCAATGAAATAACAAGACCACAGAAAAATTAAAAAGTCAGAACAAATACTTTTTTTCATTCACCACCTTCAGAGTATTTATTTTTTGTCTGAGCGGCCTCATCGGAAAAGGCAAGCATCACATTTATAGAACTCCGCTATTTATGCAATAAGTGACACAAATGTCTACAAACAACGACATGAGGGCTTTCTGGTGCTCTGTAATTAGATACATGTGCTGTAATGGAGAAAATGAAAATGCTTTAACTGTAAACATGAATTTATGGTGGTTTCTCAGTACATCCTCTTTCTGAATTAAATCAGTTAAGAAGCCACTGGGATGCAGTTTTCTGTCCGTTGTCACGATAACTTCCCCTTCCTGCGTCCAGTTATACGCATTGATCATACACACTGATAATGCAAGCATACACTGATCAGGCATAACATTATGACCATCTTCCTAATATTGTGTAAGTCTCCCTTGTGCCTCCAAAACAGTAGTGCCTCATCAGAGAATGGACATGGGCCTTCTGAGTAATATACAAATGCTACCCATTTTCTAAAACTCTGGGAAAGAGAACGCTATGAAAATTTTAGGCTACAATTTCAACTTATGTTCAGATAATTAAACGCTCTCTTGTTCAGTACATGCATGGCCGCTCCCTCACGGGAAACTATTCAAACATGTCTACCTATGATTGCAGCGTTCCTCTGAGATCAGCAGAGACCTTCTGTCACAGAAAATGTTATTTCATCGCAAGCTATTAATAATCAGGACGGTGAGGTTGATTTCACCAGCTCCTCCTCCGGGGACTCGAACTGGCAACCTCTATTTACAAGCATGCCTTGCAATCAGACCGACGGGCATCTTTTCAAAAGGATGAAAGCAAAAAGATCTACTGGGAAACATTGGAGAAGGAATCTGAACATCTAGGGGGAACAGAAAGAGGTTTTTGTACAGAAACAAAGAGCGAGAGCCACTCCTAAAGCGTCGTATTTCCATCTTACTAACTGTTTTGGAGGCACAAGGGAGACCTACACAATATTAGGAAGGTGGTCATAATGTTATGCCTGATCACTGTAAATCTGTGGTAAAAATGTGGGTGAATGCTCTCCTCATTAGAAAAATGTTGTGCAAATAATTATATAACAGAACTGTGCAGAAAACTGAGGTTGTTGTGCAGAAGCTGCAGAACCACTGAGACGGCGTGGGGGGGGGGGGGGGGGGGGGAATTAGCTCTTGAGGAGATAATGTGCCGTTTTGCTCCTCGCGGTCTACGGATAAGTTGGCAGCGTACAACAGGGACAGTCTGACTAATGGAGGAGGAGTGTGGAGGTGGCTGTTAGCTTCGGCAGCCAGACACCAACAGATGGATTCTGCTGCCTCCACAGCTCTCACTGATGATCAACGCTCAGATGGTTTGGAGGGTAAATTCCCTTCAGTGTTTGTTCTGTGTTTATCAGCCTCAAGCTGGATGATAATCACATTGGAACCAGCCATGTGTACTGTAGATACACACAACGGAAAATACTGAATTATTATTATTTTTTTCTCACCACTGAAATGAATGGGATCTATTTTTTGCTCGCTCTGCTCTGTGGGGGCGCAAAAGCTGAAACGAAAAACGAATGAGTTTTGCTGTGGGCACTTTTTTTTGTGGAAAAAGAACATTTGAAGTAGCACCCTGTCTACAGAAGAGGCCTTTTTAGCCACCAAATCACATACAGCTTCACACCGAATCATGTTCCACTTTTGTTTTCTATACTTCACTCCAACCCAAAGGGACCTTAGATTTAAAGCCCATGTTGGTTCTTAGCTTCAGTGAATGTAAAAACATTTCCGACAGTGAACACAGCAGTTGTGCGGCTGAACAGCTCCAATGTAAACACTAACAGGGTCTGCAGCTGCTGCCATTGTGTTCATTGAGTTACTCCGTACCATATCGAATACATCTGAACCAGGACGCCTTACCAATTGTCTGTCCCTGTGAAATTTGAGGAGTGTCTGTCACCGCTAAGTAGGATTGCATAGAGTTTTATCTGCCTCTATTTCTATTTAGGTAATAATCTCAATTAAATATGGAATGATTAATGTTTTAGCTTGCATCATGCTGCATCCTGTGCAGCCTGTGCCCTCAGGTCCCCTATGAACACTGCAGTAAAACACTGAAAGTTCCCAGTTTATGGGTCCAATAAAATCTTCACGTCATAGTCTGTCTCCGGGTGTTCACTGTGTCCTGTGAAATATACCAGATGATGCCACAAATACCAGAAGAATAGGAGCACTAAAATGTGAACAAAAGCAAATACGCAGAGGACCTACAAAGGTTTTCTGGGTCAAAGCTGATTTGGAGTCACTTTGTTGGGAACTGAATACTCCCTGGCAGAAAATCTGACGGGTCAGTCACATTATTTTGGCAGCAACGGACAGAAAAATAAAAGCGACATAGTCATACGTGTCATCTGAGCGCCATCGAGTTGACTCTGTTCACAACAAAATGGTTCTGATTGGTTTTATGACTATTCAATAGAGATATTTTTGAGTTGAAACACATCTCATAATGAAATCCAAACTGCTAAACCAGGCAAACAGGACACACCATCATTATTGACATCCATCAGCTGGGCCCTCGTGTTGTTGAAATGCAGAAAGACAAAACAGAAAGCAAAATTTTTTTGCAATAATAGCATTTTTTCTACATTTAGCAATTTATTTCTAAATTAGCTGTTCATTTACACCCCCAACATAGTCTCTAGGACACAGGTGTCAAACATACAGCTTGCGGGCCAAAAGTGGTCCATCAGAGGTTGTAATCTGGCCCACAGCATGAATTTGCAAAGTGCGAAAATTACATAGAGGACTGCTTTTTTTTTTTTTTTTTTTTAATGAAAATAACTGCTGTCGCTAATTTTTCCATTGTTTTAGAAAGATAAGTAGACAGAACACAACACCAAGACTGAACAGCTGACAGCAATGTGCCCAAATTGAACTTATTTTTCTTGAAGGATAGTTTATTAAATATACACATTCTCCCAAGTTGCTTATTCTTCTTTGCACCAAAACAAAAAATCTGGAGTTGCCGTTACTCATAGGTTATTAGGCAAACTGGGCTGTATGTGTCCTCACCGACTGCCCAGACTGTTTCTCCATTACAATCCAGTTTGAGAAATTTGATAGTTCCCCTTCTGAGTTTTTACCTTGCAATCAAACTAACAGCAGCTATGGCCGACGCGCAGGAGAGAAAGGAACAACTGATGTATGTTTGATGAACAAGCAGCAAAGATCCTTTCTGTGCATTATCATTAAAAAAACAATAACTTTCCATACGACACAAGACTCTCCATGGTATATTTTACCACCGTTTTCACACGGTCCTTTCCTTTGTGGACCACCCTGATGGCCCCCGTCTTGTTTGTAATGAGATATGCGTGACTATTATGAAGCAGTAAACCAACAATATACAGCATGTACAGTAGCTGTAGTTTATGGGAAATATCCGTGTACACATTAGATGATGATACAAGCTTTTCACTTTTTACCAACCTCAAGTTTAACACATTTAACAGCCCTAGCCGTAAAGATAAGAGATGAGACTACATAAGATAAGATGTCCGTGATGGAAATACTGAGCTGAACAAAAATAAATACAGTGGTGAATAAAGGAAAAGTATGTAGTCAAGTATCTGCAGAATCGCATTACTAGGAACAGTGAGTGGGTCACACCCACCTAGCGTGTATTTCATGTTTTTATCCAGGAGCGCTCGTGATTGCAGACACATCTGCAACAACACTTGGGGCTGCATCTCCTGTCCTCACGGCTGTGAGTTTTGAGGCTGGTGTCCCAGAGGGGCCCCGACTGTCACAATGAGTCATAAACAGGAGGGAGGACAGTTCAGTGTCAGCTCCCATAAGTGTGGTGGGAAAAGCCCCAGCGTCATCCAGACGAACCACGCAACAATAAACACAGCCGGGCCGGAGGAGAGGAGAGGAGGAGGTGGTTTGTTGAGAGCGTCTTGACTGTATCAGCTAGTGCAGACACAGTGACTGGGTCAAGTTGAACTGAGTATTTACTCTGGGTGTTTGTGTGTACACTTTTGTACGTTGTGAGGTCACATATCGGTACGGGACAGAGAGAGGACATTTTAGCTAAGTGGGGACATTCTGTCCAGTAGTTATTTCTTGAATGGGGCCAGGGGTCAAGACTTGCTTTGGATTACATGTTAGGAGGTTTACGCAAATTGTCTTATTTACTTCTGTAATTAATGAGGAGATTAATAACAAAGTGGGATCTCTTCTCTGCCAGCTTGGAGCTCTGCGTGTCAGGGTAAAGTTAATGCAGAAGCATTAATACGTCAAGATCACGCATAAACAAGGCCACGCTAAAGACATGAGATGACCACAGCAGGGCTTCTGTGTACATTTCGTACGAGAAAACTAGCTTAATGTATCTTTATCCAGCTGCAGGAATCAACCTGCTACGAGTCTAAAGATTTAAAATTGAACGGTAGAAAAAAAAATGAGTCCAAATCTGAGTTACCGACTGTATAACAATGCTAACAGGAGAAACAGCTGGAGAAGGATAACTGTCCTGGTTAGAAAGAGGAAGGCAAACAGGAAGCTTGAGTTAAAAAGAGAACGTATGTCATATTCATTAATCAGAGCTGAGGAGAGAAAAACGGGATGTAGAAAGAGGATGAGGGGCCAAAAGAAGAGGAAGGACGAGCGGCTATAATGAGAACAAGGTGGAGGAGGAGGAGGAGGACAAAAGTAATAAGAAAACAAAAGTGGGAAAAATGGAGAAATGAAGATTGATGAGGGTAGATTGAGGATAAGGAGGATGGAGACAGGGACCGTTGCAGTCAGCAAACAACAAGGTAACCTGAGACTTGTTTACACTCGACATGATCCACGGAGGACGAGGAAATAAAGTGCACACAGTAAATAACGGGAAGCGTGGAGTTTCACAGTGAGCGTTTACGTTTGTCAGAGAAAATTCATGCAAATGAATATCAAGTGAGACATTGCAAACCTTCCCCACCCAACGTATTTGAATGTCATCATTTAAAAAACAACAACAAGATACATCTCAGTGTCACGTTTCAACAGAATAATAAACAACACAGCGCAGAGACAGACAGACAGGTTGAAAACAAGCAATTAAATTATATTTGGAAAGTAAAATACAGGGAAATAGTAAAATTATTTGCTTATGGTGGATGATTGACCATGACTGTGTGTGCACAGTTTTCCTGTGCAGTGAGGGGTTTTAATATTCCAGCTGTGTTCACATTAATTATTTTTTTATTATGTGGCGAAGCAGTTAATTTATAATCGGCCTTATCATCTGAACCATCACTCTTCTTTCTTCCCCATTTAAGGAAATTGTATTGATTGAAGAGTGTTCACAATGAATTCATATGATTGCAATGTTTTCATGGACAATAAATAATATATATATATATAATTTAACAAATACTGTTTTTTGTTGAGTTCCACCTCGGTAGGCAGAAGTGGACGAGTGACTTTTCATTCATGCTCAGCAGCCTCCAGATGGCTGATACTCTATTTTGTTTTCTTCCTGCAGGGCTTGTGGGACTCTGTGCTGCCTAGACTGTTCTCATTGCAATTTCCCAAAGCGCTGTCACTTAAAAAAACAAAACCAAAAAAAAACAATAAAAAACATTATGCACCAATAAACACATAAAGCTCCTCCGTGGAACTTTAACAGTCTTTTGCTGTCACATTAAACTGGCAAACAACAGATGGACTCCAGGGGAAGCAATAAGTGGACACCATCATTTAAAACCTCATTCTAAACAAGCTGTTATGAAACTCATCCAGTGTGCTTCAGAAACTACTCCAGGGACCCGAGACGGTGGGGGAAAAGGGAAACAATCTGAGAAGGTCCGGTGAAACTGCTGCCTCGCCTGGGGGAGAAGCTGCTGAGGCAAACACATGCAACCCCCAATGAAAATGTTGTGGGAGCCGCGATAACATCCGTACTCTCTTGGATAGAAACTCAGATGATGGTGCACATGTAGGGACTGCAGCCATGGGAGGGAACACTGGTGGGTAGCCATCAGTCATGATAGTCACTCGTTGAATCTCTCAGAACAGAAGCACTTTTCGATCGACCTTCTGTTGTTTACTTCCTGTTTTGCATTAAAAAACATTTTTCTGGACCATGCTTTGTTTTACTTTCTATCCTCGCAATTGTCTCGTCACTTGTGTTCCCCGCCTGCTGCTACTCAAGTCGTCTTGGTTTGAACCGTGCAGCTTTTTAGTCTCGTTGTCTTTGTGTTGAACTTATGGTTTGACCTTTTGCACATTTGTCAGCCTTCATCTATCCTCCATGCTCTGGAACACTTGTTCAGCTTAACAATTATCTATTAGAGTCAGTTTTGCTCTTTAGAAACCTTCCTCCGGTGTCCTGCATTTGAGTTCTTCCTCTGTTTGGACTGACTATGTAGCCTGGCTCCGCCTGCCTACGTACTTCCGCTCATTTGCATTCCCTGCAGTACTCCGTCTGGAATAGCTTGATCCGCTAACGTTTACTCCGGCCAACTGGTTGGCGGACCAATCAGCGAACAGAGGGCGGGTCTGAGAGCGATTACGTTTCAGTTGCGCGCCGAGTGTGAAATGTTTACACGAACGGAGACGGATATACTCGAAGCCATTCGCTCCGTTGTGGATATGCTTACTGGCATTACAGCACTTTTATTCCAATTTCGCGTCCTTAATTGCAATAGGGGATGGTAGAGTAGCGATTTGTTAACTTGTTGCGTTCTTGAAAGCGGAAGTACGAGGCAGCAGAGCCTGAAGGCTCCGGCGCATAACATACGTCATTACCAAACGTTAGTGATTGGTTAAAGGAACTCCGATGATTTTAAACCTCAAACCGTGCCCTCCCACCAGGAAATAAACGTTTGCCAATGGAGCTAGGCCAGACTCTCTGCAAAGTCAGAGAGTCTGGTATCCAGGCTACTGACTATGGCCCTTGCTCCGTGAAAATTATCTGACTCAGTCTGCAGGAGAGACATCTTCAATTCAATTTGCAATGCAAATTATGTAATTGCTACCTACCCACTGAACCAGCATATCCCAAAAGAAAGATTATGTAAGCTACAATAGTTTTCTGAGAAACTCTACATCTCTTGTCTGCTGTAGGCCAACTGATAGACATCTTTGTGTCCAAACAAAGTTATTTGCATCATTGTTCTCCAAACACAGTGAGTTCTGTTAGCTGCTCCTAACTTGAGGCCTGATTAAGAGATATTTCCTTTGTTGGTCACAGCGTTAGCCCATTTGCCTAAACAACATCTGTGACGTGCACAGTCATATCTGCTGTGTCACCTGGAATCAGTCCAGCGGCCGTAGGATCGGGGCTCATGTTACACAGAGGCAAACGTGGTGGTGCAGGACTGCAGCTACTGAGGGCTGCAGAGCAGTCTTATCACTCACTATCAAACATCTCTCAGATTTTATATATTTACAGCCACGTCAGGCTTCTAGTTAAATAAATTATGGAGATTGCCTCCGGATATAATACCACTCCGGAGGTTGTATGTGCCAGCAGTTAATTACACCCCATAGTTTCACGGTAATTATCACAGGAGCACAGGAGGAAAGCAGGTGATGCAGTTATAGAGCCACAGATTCTGCACAGAGAGGAGGTTGAGGTGGATGGACGAATGGTAAAAAATGGTAAAATGATGGTAAAACACTGGACTTTTAACATTGTAAATGGTTGTCTGCTTCTGCACCAATATACACCAATCAGCCACAACATTAAAACCACCTTCCTAATATTGTGTAGGTCTCCCTTGTTGCCTCCAAAACAGTTCAGAAAATGGACATGGGCCTTCTGAGGGTGTCCTGTGGTGTCCAGTAACACAATGTTGTTAGTGGGAGGGTCTTTTTCAGGGGAGGGATCCTCTGTGGATCATCCCACAGATACTTGATCAGTTTGGGATCTAGTGAATTTGGAGGCCAGGTCAACACCTTGTGCTGTTCATGTTTTTTTTTTAGTTGTTCCTAAAGTGTTTTTGTGTGTGTGCGTCTGTGTCAGGCTGCATCCTGCTGGGGATGGCTGCTGCCATCAAGGAGTGTCATTGCTATGGGGTGGGGGTGCCTGGTCTGGTCTAGGTGGGTGCTACATGTCTAAGTAACATCCACACCAATGAATGCCAGGTCCAAAAGTTTCCCAGCAGAACACTGAATTTTTACAAGGTGGTCAGTGTTATTTACTTCTCCTGTCAGTGGTCATAATGTTGTGGGTGATCAGTGTATAATCTCATTTTACCCTGATGCCAAACATCGTCTATTTAAATATATTAATCTAAGCTCTGATCTTCTTAACTTACTAAATTATATCTGTGCCTAAACTTAACCAACCAGAAAATTAAAAATGCTACAGTCTATTTCCTGCTGCTGCACGTTAATTCAGAAAATATTCAAATGCTTCAGAGTGTAAGAACAAATAACTGATCTGATCCCTCAGGGTGGAGGACTTCTTGTGCATTTGTGAAACAGCAAAGGCTGCAGCTGTTTTATCAGTGAAAATACATGCTTCATGCTACAAGTGAAACCACTATCACTGAAGCAAACACTACTTAACTTCAAGTACCACTTTCACTAACGCTGTAAACATCGTAATACTAAGACTGATGAAGCCGCCCTGACATCCTCGTGTCCCCACAGAATAAACGTGGACAACAACAATAAATCAAACATGAGCGAACATAAATTGTTGAACTTGCATTTGACATGTGGAAAAGAAATGAATGATGTTCTACCTCGAGATCATCCATCAGTCTTTAGATTGGGTGATTTCTAGCTTTAGAGATGTTTCGTCTTGAACTGTGCCCATGTTTCTATCTATTGGTGATTTAAAAGTGCTTTTTTTTAATTCTTGCATGACCTTAAAAAGTGATCAGATCAGAGCTGATGTACTGCTAGACCACGTTTCCAATGAGCAGTTTTCATCTGTAAAATCTACCTCAACATTACCACAATATATCACAGAGCCCCTGCTGTGATCCTTAAAGTAACTTACCAGCAGTTTTTTAATCAGACTGACGACGCTCATGATGATGACGATATTATACGCTCAAACTATCCATCACCTCGCTTAAAACCTCAGCTACAGGAAGTGCTGACAAACCGTTGTCACCGGCAGTGTGGCTTCTTCTACCCCGGGTCACGGTTATTACAACGATCCATCAGCGGCCTAATCCTTTTACAGGTGAGTCACGGCAGATGGTGACTTCACATGAGATTACAGTTAAGATAATTGGGTATATCTGGACCAAACAAACCAGACCGTATTATTAGAAAGGCTCAGTCTCTAGCAAGGTAATCAGTTTCTGTTATATCTTTGGAGTAAAACGCACTACTACGGTGTTTGACTACGACGTCCCTGCAGGGCGTGTGTCAGCACGGAGCAGCAGTCAGTCTGTGTCGTCAGCTGAGACCAGAACATGTCTGTTACACATGTCTGCATGAGGTAAATTTGTAAAGCTCGGCAGGAAACTGTTGCACAGCGTGCGTCATATCGAGCAGCACTGGTCCCACCAAGGTGTCCCTGTCCATCCAGTGTGTCCTCAAATAAATGTCTATTATTTAGATATAGTTTCCAGTAGAGCTCAAAGTATTTAGTCCCAGTTGCAAGGACATGGAGGCTCACTCAAGAACATGTCTTTTAAACTGCTATTATTATTTTTTTTCTGTGAAGCTTATTCAGTTTACCCCCAAAACTGCACAAAACTAGAGAACTGAGCATTTTAAAGTTGACAAATTCAACCTGTTCATGAGGAGCTGTGCACCCCTAAATGTCACATCAGCCTCTCCCATGGTAAAAATACAAGCAGAGACAAAAAATAAGAAAAAGAAATGAACAGCATGGAGCTACGAGTCCTGCAGTTTGAAACCAGGGGAACCAAAAATAAATTAAACACAGCTACTTGTCATCAGAGCGGATGGAAATGTAGAGGGACTACTTTGACGTGAAGTTCAGCAGACTCTATAGACAATTACGGCCTTGCACTTGCATGTCTCCACCAGTCACTCAGGGATGAAGCAGTTTCCATGCATCAACAACTGGGATCGTTTGGATATAAAATGTTGTTATAATTTTATCCTGTTACATATCATAATTAGCATGAATCCTTAAATTAAGGCAAAAAAAAGAAATGTATTTTTTTTTAAGGTCAGCAGTGACCTTTGACCCTTGCCCCCCAAATTCTAATCAGTTTATTCACGAGTTGAAGTGGATGTTTGATGAAAATTCCCTCCAGACAAATGAGACGTGCCCAGAAACGTAATGCCTGCAGCTGCACCTGGCAGAGGTATGAAAATATCTTCAAAAAGCAAAGCGATCAGAGCCTTAGAGAAGAGGAAGCCAAGAGAATGTGACATAAAGAGGACATAAGGTTATAGTGAAGGGGGTGCTGCAAGTACAGGCTAACTGAGGACGGGGTAGAAAACTGCAGCAGCTGCTGAAAGTTTTCACACAAGTAGTGAACGTTCCCTTATAAGTTGGCAAAATATTCCAATAAAATCCTAAAAGTTAAAAAAAAATATTTTGCCTTTTTTAACTTTATTTATACTAAATTCACACTTGCTAAAGTCTCACACACATAAACATGGCCTCAGTCGGACATTACTCAGACTTTGCACTAGGGAGTTGTCAAAGTAAAGTCTATTTAATGTCCTACCAGACATTTGCTTTCTCACATGCAGCGCGTCTGGGTAATGTCTAGAAAAGTATAGTGCAGCAGTGTATTTAAAAAAACAACAACAAAAAACAGCTTATGACTGGTACAAAAGGTCTACGCTCTACATGTTCCTTTAACTCTTAAAAGGTACAAGTCACAAAGACAGACAAACTCAATCGATGAATCCAGTGATTCCAACTGTGTATAAGCTTATTCCCTGACCTGACAAAATGTTTAAGCAGCTTTCTGGGAGAAAACCCTCTGGTGCACGGGAAGCAATGCATCAGATTTGAATAAACAGAAGGAGAATTGCAGTGTAAGCAAAAGGAGTGAGAGGCGTGCAAAAGAATCTACCATCTAGAAACCATCTACGGAAAAACATATATGATATTATCTATTTCTGCAAACCCTGCATTATTACAACACCAGGATGCTTTAGGGTAAAGCTGCAGAAGAAATGATGACAATCTTACATCTTTAGACCCCTATGCAGACCCTAGTGCCGTAACTAACGTGCACCTCCCCAGAAACGTAACTACGCACCGCGACAACGCAGACCACAAGAGCTGTGATTGGTCCACTTGGTAGTAGCGTGTTTCTGCTTTAGTATTTCCGTCTGCTACTCCATCTCTGCAATTTCCGAATTGATTGTTTTGGATCAATAAAGATGGAACGATGAAGGAAAGGTTAACTGAGGAGGTTGGGAGATACAAACATTTGTATGACTTGTGTTAGGCAAAAATTCAGCGAAAGTTTCAGTCGCCAGTGAAGCAGGAAGTAGAAACAAAAATTAACCTGACCGGCAAAAACGACACATAAGTAAGTTACGGCGTCTAGGTCCTGCAGTCCTCTAAAAGCACCTTTAGTCTAAAATAAATGTCTGAGTGAGTCTGTTTTTCCAGGCCACGTCACTAATGAGTCTTAACAACTACATACCAGCAAACAGCTACAGCATGGGTGAAAATAACAATCAGGACAGGATGTGTTGCTGCTACGGCGCAGCCAGAACACGCCGTCTGTCACCACAGTGCATGTTGGACAAGATGACAGTGCTGCTGAGCGCAGCAGAGAACGACGACAGCGGAGAAAACAGAGAGCCACCGCATGATAACAGCTCCCAGCCCGTCATCATCAGCCGCCGGGCTGAGTCATGAGACTGAAAGGACCAAGGACCCACGCTGTCGTCATGTGGACGTCTCATCTGTGTCTGTGTGGTGTGTTTTCTCTATTGATTAACCCTTTCCATCACGGGTCCATGTATGAGGAGCAGGCCGTGTTGAAATGCACCCCACGTCCATTTTAGGCACATTCAGTGAAGACGCTGTCGAGTACCGCAGGGATTACAACTGATGCAACACTGCTGGTCATTACTTTCTCTTGCACTAGGACATTGGTGCAGCTGCAGATGGAAATGCGTAGTTTTTCATGTTGGCTTTGCAGTTTTGGATCCAGTTCAGTCTGAATTTGCCAATTTTTCCAGACGTAAATTAATTTCACAATAAAGGCTTAAAGGTCAACAGACGAGAGGAAAGATCACCGAACAGAACAGGATAACGGAGATGACAGAGATCGCAGTCAGAGGATGACCTTCCACTTAAACACACACACACACTTTTACAGGTGTGGGCTTCTTTAACAGTCTGTAAAAAAATAAATGCTCAGCGGTTCTGACTGAAAATACAAACGGGTCATTTTCTGTCCTTCCTCATCTTTGTTTGTAGTTCTGTAGTTGTAGTTTTGTTTGTCCCATGAATCACTCAGAGAAACATGTTATTTACTGCTGCAGCCAGTACACAGGGTGAGCACCTGCAGTTTACCTGGAAAGGCATTCGACCACATTACGAGTGTTTTTGTTGTCACTTTTACCCTCTGGGACTCATTTTATCTCCACCTGATCAATTTTTTTAGCAGTTTTGGGGATTTTTTCCAAATTTCACGTCTCGCATTTTCACTGAACTATGAAGAAAAGCATTTGCAATGGACAACGACCATGAACATGTTTTTTTTTTTTTTCTACAGCTAGAACAAAACAGTGTTGTGCCACTTTAATGACCCTTTTCACACCTGGAATTAACCATGATCCAGGTCACACCTCGTATTAGAATGCACTGCCTCATAAGGCTCAACTGACCACTTGCACTCGGTATGCAAATAAACGCATAATTTGGAAACCAAATGATCGCTCCTTCAAATATCCTGCCAGTAAAAAAGATCCTGAAACAACGGAACACAAAAATATTTTGACTTCAGTAAACAGATCAGTCTCTACTCCAGCTTCCTCCCACCGTCCAAAGACATGCTGGTTAGGTTCATTGGTGATTCTAAATTGGCCGTAGGTGTGAGTGTGAATGGTTGTCTGTCTCTCTGTGTTAGCCCTGTGATAGACTGGAGACCTGTCCAGGGTGGACCCCGCCTCTCGCCCCAATGACAGCTGGGATAGGCTCCCCGCAAACCTCCAGAAGACAAGCGGTTACAGAAAATGAATGAATGAATGAATGAACGGATCAGATCTAAAAAAAATCTTTGCAAATGTATACCCCACCTAGTTCACACTCAGTATTTGAGGTATTCAAGGTGCCGCAATGCCAGACGGCCTGACACACACACACACATACAGTCAAAGGTTAACCCCACTTTCACGTGTCTCACTTCCTGGTTCTATATTCAGCTCCGGGAAGCATGAACTCAATCAAAAACTTCCATTTGCATCCACGGGCCGTCCGCTGACCAGCAGCCTGTTTACAGTAACAGAAAACAGACATAAAAGGAAACAAAGAGAGTCTGATAAGGATATTCATTGAACTGTGAGCTGGACTTTGATCCTTTGTATAGTCTGTTTGAGATGAATTAGCCGGCGTTTCTCTAGAAATCTTTTCCTTTTCCACATTTCCTCTTGTTGGTTTCATAGTCTCAGAGTATTTGACCTTTCTACAGGATTTGTGTAACTGAAGCAGTAGTTAGTACTAAAATGAAGCTTACAGCAACAGGTTTTTCTGTCTGTTGGTTCCATCCTGAAGGAAACTGGAGCAAGATGCAAAAATCTACCCAGACACTGGCTCCCACACACCTTCACTACAGGAATACAGGAATTAAGAGCTTCCAATACAAACACGATGCGGTTCAGTTACATCGTCACCAAAAAGCTTCCCTTTGCAAGACACGAATGTTTCTAATTTACTACCCACATGGGCTTAAAGGGGGAACTGCTGTTTTTTACAACCTGGGCCTTAGTATCATTACAAAATATTGGCGAAATCAACAAGTTTCCCTGCAGATATTGCATTATTTAGAGGCTGCTTCTCGGTGCCCTGTCACTCCCGCTATATTGATTGATCTAATTATTTCCTAAAAAAGTGCAAATGACACAAAAGTTATATGGGTGAGTAAACGATGGTATTTTATGCCAGAAATAAGGTCCAGGTTGTAAAAAAACAGTAGTTTCCATTTAAGGGAAGACAGTTGGTTCACAGTTTGCATGTACAAACAAAAACACATGCACACTGTCAACTGGATACAGATCCAAATTATAATGCATGTTATTGCTACAAAGGTTATTTCACATATCCTAAAACGAACCCTAAACTTTTGCCTATGCGTCTGTTCTTGGCCCAAACCAATCACTTCTTTCACAACGTTAAATGAAAAGCTTAAAATCTGTTGCCATGGTTGCAATATTCGATCTCTGAAGTTACACAAGCAAAACTCAGACACGTCAAGACTAAAAATGCTTTATCTTGCAAATATGTACATTTAGTACACATGGTATGTGTGACGTGAAGAAGTGTAGCAGAGAGAACGAGGTAAGCCAAAGAAAAGTAAAAAAAAAAAATGAACAGGACAGACAGAAGGAGTCCAGAGCCTGCAGCCCAGAGACAGAGGGGAAGTTGAAGGCTGCAGGTAGTTAATCCTGCTTATTCATTTTATGCTTGGGTGGCCGAGCAGCGGTCCGTGTTTCAGAGCCCTCCTGGCCTCGACCTGACACCCCGCCGGGAAAATTAATGACTTCAATAAAAGTGCCATGTTTTCCCGTGATGTTTCCCGCACCGGCCCTTTATTGGACGCGTTTGGCTCTGATCAGATCACCAGAGCTTGTTACTGTGAGTCTGAAAAGAAGAAATGAATGGTTGTGTGTGTGCACCTGGATGATTAACATGTTATTCACTGCTGCAGCCAATACACAGGGTATGATGAATGAGACTTGTGTCTTATTAGCTGAGCACCTGTGTTATTGCAGTTTACCTGAAAAGGCATTCGATCACAGTGCTCACCAAACTATGAAGAAAAGCATTCGCAATGCACCATGAGGTGTTATTTAAACTTTTCCTTTCTACAGCGTGTACACAACAGGATTGTGTCATTTTCACCAGTAGCTATTTATTCCTTCAAATTGCCTGCGCCGTCATATCTCTCTATTCAAGTCTCCATTGTTCAACTAGGGTAATTTCTGCACGTCACTATTTACACCGGCATTAAAGTATCTTGGGTGATCCACGTGGACAGAACATCAGGTCACACCCGGTATTAGAATGCATTACCTCATGGGGCTCCTGTGACCACTTGCACTCGGTACGCAAGTAAACGCATCATTTGGAAACCATCTAAATAAACAGGAACGTCACTCCTGCAAATATCCTGCCAATAAAAAAAGATTTTGAAACAACGGAACACAAAAATATTTTGACTTCAGTAAACAGGTCAGATTTGAACCGACAGCAACCTAAATAAAACTGTCCCATTGCCCTGTTCCAGCTGTCATTGGGCGAGCAGGCGTGGTACACCCTGGAGAGGTCGCCAATTTACCCTAACAAGTATGTCTTTGGACGGAGTACCCGGAGAGAACCCACGCAGACACAGGGAGAACATGCAAACTCCACACAGAAAGGCCCCAGTCGGGCCCATGGATTAGAACCTAGAACCTTCTTGCTGTGAGGCATCAGTGCTAACCACAGATAAGTAGCTGGAGATACTTGCGTGGATCCTGCTGCTATATGAAACTGCAGGTGTTTAATAAACTCAGATCAGATCCACAGAGTTTGTATTAACAACATTATGTCGGCATACTCCGCTAACAAGACATTGTCCTAAATATGACCAACTAAACTTACAGAAAAGACGGAATTAAAAATAAAGGCCTGCTACCTTACTTGGATGACTACTTGGAAATTAAAACCAGATCTTAACCAGATCACTAGTAATGTTCTATCCTAAAGACGCCCACTCAGGACAGATTTCTTGTGGGATAAGACCATCCGCTCTCTTGCTAGCTGCTTGCCGTGTGTGTCTGCGGTGTTTTGCAGCGTGTCAGTGTGACATGGTGATTTGCGCACTAAGTCCTGACTGCTCCCCGGCACCTCAGACAAGTGATATTCCCGTGGAGGTTCTGAATGTGGAGGAGTCAGCAGTTTCGATGACGGGCCGCAGAAAAAAAAAAAACACACCTCCACTCACTTCTGAGGGCAGCCAGCCAGACTAATCCCACCGGGGCTCTGTGTGAGGTGTGGTAGGTGAATTTCTGTTGAACTGAGGGTATGGGTGTGTGGTGCAAACGCGTGAGAAAGAGAGACACCACGGATAAGGCATGGGTGGGAGTTGTGGTCGCCCGACAACACTACACCAACATGTTTGTCTTGCTATCTTAATGAGGACCACACATTTATATAAGAACTTCTCTAGGCCCTTATCCTAAGCTTGACTATCACAACCGAGAATCTAACCCCGAAACCAAATCTTATTCTTAACCTTTTAAGTGGTATTATTTGACACAAAAAAAACAAGAACAACCATACAATAATCACTAAACACACAAGTTAACTGAAAGAATTGAGCCAGCTTAAAGTTTAAAAACTGAGCTTAAACATATTAACGCATCGCGTTAAATGTAAAACTTAAACAAGAAGAGAAATAAAAGATTATGCGTCAAATGCTGAAGAAAATGTTCTGTTGATGGGATTACATTTTAAAAATAATTAACTTATAACCACGTCACTAGAATCTCCTTATTTAGTGTTTGTGCATTAATGCTGTTTATACCTAGAGAGGACGTGACTATGATATTAAGTTCAGTGTAGTGATAGTGAATCTGTTATGTCAATGACGGTCAACATTAGCTAAAGTACAAAAGCATGTGTAGTGTGTGTGTGTTTGGCCTCTACTGGCATGTTGCCAGGATGTGGCCACTTCCTGTGCTACTTCCTGTTTTGTCTCTTCTCTTCTCTTCTGATTGGTTGAGTCTATTCTGGTTAATCGTGCAGAGTGACGCGTAGCCACAACCTTTTCCTCTCATGTCTTCAGCTCAAGTGTTTATAAATGTCTGACACTGAATTCAATAAGCCCCGGACTGACACAGAGACATAGATGCAAATATAAGTTAGACATGAGAATACAGCAAACAGGTAATGAAATCACTACTAAGTATAGTGTGAAGTATAGCAAGTCTGAGAAGCTTGTTTGTAAAGAAATGAAAATAATAAAGTGTGCATTACTTTATACACTGATAACATTATGACCACCTTATGCTGTTCTTCTTTTTCTCATTGCTATGGGATGGGGGTGCCTGGTCTGGTCTAGGTGGGTGCTACATGTCTAAGTAACATCTACACCAATGAATGCCAGGTCCAGAAGTTTCCCCGCAGAACATTGAACTGTCACAAGATGGTCAATGTTATTTATTTCTCCTGTTTCTCTGCATCATTTTAGAGACCAGTGATGTCTGTTTTTGGAGAGCGGGAGCTTCATCACCCATTCATCCTGAGTTGTGTTTGATAGCCTCGCTGAACAGAGATGCTAATCAGCTCCGGTGATTACTTTAAGACCTTTTAACCTCATAGTTCACTGAGGGGTCATCTTGGCCTTGTGCCCGCTTCAGGAGTGAGTGGCTACGGAAACAAATCTTCTCCATTTATAGACTGTTGGTCAAACAGTGCTCCGAAAATGTTTCCAGCTTGATGTAAATCAGCGTTTCTTGCTGTTAAGTCTTCTAAGATCTCTCTCTTACTTTGAGAAGCTCTTACCCACGTGTCCAGTGTTGTTTCAGGGATTTGACCCCTGCTCCCACTCAGCTTTCATTGAAGTCATTACTCTGTGGGTTGATACTAGACTTTTGCTGTAATCGTCTGCAATTTACTGTGAATGTCTGAAGGATGTATTCAGTATGAACAATGCGAACATTACAATAATACATCTGTGATAGTTCAAATTAGTGGATTAGTTTATTCTTAGTTGTAATTTAGATCTGACCATATTTGGACACATTTATTCGTAAATGCATTCATTCCAAGAGGTACTCAGATTCCTCTTGCCACTTTACATGTTACATCCAGCAAATGCAGTATGATGCAAGTTGTCTGCAATGTGTTTATGCAGTTGGCTACAGGATCAAGGACACTACGACAACAAAAGAAAAACACCAATAAGAGGAACACTCTCTGCAGAATGGAATCACAATAGCTTATATAAACACAAAACGAATCTCTTTGTTAAGTAGAATACAGTATTTTGAACTTAATTAAAAACAAACAAGCTTCTATTGTCGTCTTTGTTCAAGCTAAAGCTGCCACACAGTCAAGCTAAGAGCAGTGAGCATTTCATAGACCTGCCTCCTACCACTGTGTCACAGATTAGAAATAACTGGGGAAGCATTCATTCAGAACACGGGACTATGTTTTAGAGACTAGGTTCAGAGATGGAAAAACTAAGTGGAACTGATCATAGTTAAATGCCAACAATCTGTATACTTGGAATATACCCAAAAGACACTACCAAAACAACAAAGCAATCGAAAATGATTGATTTTGGACTACTTCATGCAAGAAGAGTGATTGCACTAAATTTGAAAAAGTTTGAACCACCATCACTTGGAATATGGAAGAAGGTGCTGATGACAGGTCTGGGACTGGAGAGGTTAACATACATTGTTATAGGCAAACAGTTTGTATATATTTGGGAATAATTTCGTCTTTCTTGACCAACGAAATGGATAACACCGACTGAAAAGCAAAACTTGTATGGACAATGTGAATGGAAGCTTATTGATCCGGCCTTTTATTTTATTTTATTGCATCCAATTAGTTTGATGTCTATTATCATTCTTCATTTTATTTATTTATTTTTTAAAAAAGTGGAACTGATCACTATTATCAGTATTGTCATTATTATTATTATTATTAGACCTTTTCCTTGGCTCCACAGGAGCCCAGCCTGTCTTGGTAATTGCTGCTCAGGGAACAGACACACAAAGTGGGAAAGTCATGTGTCCAAAATATGGAGAGTAACCGGAAAATTTGTGGGGCCATTTGTTTTGCTGTTAAGAATAAGAAGAAATTCCCCTAAATTACCTGTCTACAAAGGACTCTGCCCACAGACACTACAATATAGAGTTAGATACTGACTATGAATATATTAAATGGACATTTCAGATAAAATACACAAGACTTTAAGTATTAAAGGATTATTTCAGACACTACAACTTGATATTCTGATGTCTTAAGCATATTAACATTCAGCTTATTTCAGTTTTAAGACGATTATGCAAATTCCAAAATCAGAGATCAAATTATAGCAAATATGAGGTAAGTGCATTACCTTAAAAAAATGCTAACCTTCAAAGAAGTCAGGAAGTTAAACCGTATGATACACCATTGAGTCTCCATGTGAGATTTGATTGCAAGGACATAATGATCAACTTATGTAATATGTTTCAGAACAACAAGAAATAAAGACGAGTAATAACACGGTACATTTTTGGTGTGTCATAACTCATGCTGAAGGCTTCCATTGCCACTTATGATTTTGAATGGGAGTTAGGATATAGTATAAAACATGGTCATGATTTAGGTTCTGCATCAGCACACTGCAGAACAGGCATGTCTGGGTGTAATTGCAATTTCCAGTTTCTTTTATTAAATTTCTCTTTTGTTCATTTCACATGTTGTTTTACATTTTGTCCAATATATGTCTACGCATGGTCAGGATGCTGACTACAGAGCCTCCAGAGTTAAAAGTTAATATAAATCTCAACATCAATGAGGTTTCAACAGCTGAACACCAGCTCCAGCTGCAGCTGTACCTCAACACTGATCCAGATGGGTAATTATCACCAAGCGTGACGCTATATGAAAGACTGGTGTAGACATTGGATCTGTAAAGTAAAGCTAATGCCAAAGATGCTCACTAAGTGTTTACTTAAATGCAATCTCTAACTCCCATTCAAAATTATCCATTTCTTCCATAATTAGCCAAGAGAGCGTTGTGTTAGGATTCTGTGTTTCAGGTTTCATCTAAATTCACTCTGAGTGTCCTTTAACAGCTTCCTCAACAAGCTTTTAAATGAGTCACCCTGATTTTGTCAACTCAGTTACAGTCGTTAAAGAGAAGATGTACGCAATCTGTCATTGCAGCTGTAGAGTAAGTCTGTGTTCAGACATTGTGTCACTCTTTTCACG